>NC_079214.1:2080451-2127951 GCF_029633865.1 Lampris incognitus | reverse complement strand
CTGTCTCCGTCTGTCTGTGTTTGTCTTTGTCTGCCTGTCTCTGTCTGTATGTCTGTCTGTCTCTCTGTCTCCGTCTGTCTGTGTTTGTCTTTGTCTGCCTGTCTCTGTCTGTATGTCTGTCTGTCTCTCTGTCTCCGTCTGTATGTCCATCTGTCTGTCTCTCCCTCCCTCCATCTGTCTCCCCCTCCCTCCATCTCTCTCTCCCTCCCTCCCTCCATCTGTCTGTCTGTCTGTGTGTTTGTGCTGAAGGAACACGTGGAGCTGTGGGACCGAGATAAGGACGGCTACAGCGCCAGAGAGCCTCTTCTGTCTGTGGTGAGCAGTACTTTAACTGCAGCTTGCTGTGGGGGTGGAAGGACTTACACAACATGTAAACACAACGTGTAAACACAACGTGTAAACACATGTTAACACAACGTGTAAACACAACGTGTAAACACAACATGTAAACACAACGTGTTAACACAACGTGTAAACACAACGTGTAAACACATGTTAACACAACGTGTAAACACAACGTGTAAACACAACATGTAAACACAACGTGTTAACACAACGTGTAAACACAACGCGTAAACACAACGCGTAAACACAACGTGTAAACACAACATGTAAACACAACGCGTTAACACA
This sequence comes from Lampris incognitus, assembly GCF_029633865.1. Taxonomy (NCBI): domain Eukaryota; kingdom Metazoa; phylum Chordata; class Actinopteri; order Lampriformes; family Lampridae; genus Lampris; species Lampris incognitus. The sequence continues at coordinate 2,127,318 of NC_079214.1, read as the reverse complement.
ACATGTTAACACAACGTGTAAACACAACATGTAAACACAACGTGTTAACACAACATGTTAACACAACGTGTAAACACAACATGTAAACACAACGTGTAAACACAACGTGTAAACACAACATGTAAACAATGTGTAAACACAACGCGTAAACAACATGTAAACACAATGCGTAAACACATGGTGTAAACACAACGTGTAAACACAACATGTAAACACAACACGTAAACACAACGTGTAAACACAACACGTTAACACAACGTGTAAACACAACGTGTTAACACAACGTGTAAACACAACGCGTAAACACAACGCGTAAACACAACGTGTAAACACAACATGTAAACACAACGTGTGAACACAACATGTTAACACAACGTGTAAACACAACATGTAAACACAACGTGTTAACACATGTTAACACAACGTGTAAACACGACATGTAAACACAACGTGTAAACACAACATGTAAACAATGTGTAAACACAACGCGTAAACAACATGTAAACACAATGTGTAAACACATGGTGTAAACACAACGTGTAAACACAACATGTAAACACAACGCGTAAACACAACGTGTAAACACAACACGTTAACACAACGTGTAAACACAACGTGTTAACACAACGTGTAAACACAACGCGTAAACACAACGCGTAAACACAACGTGTAAACACAACATGTAAACACAACGTGTGAACACAACATGTTAACACAACGTGTAAACACAACATGTAAACACAACGTGTTAACACATGTTAACACAACGTGTAAACACGACATGTAAACACAACGTGTAAACACAACATGTAAACAATGTGTAAACACAACGCGTAAACAACATGTAAACACAATGTGTAAACACATGGTGTAAACACAACGTGTAAACACAACATGTAAACACAACGCGTAAACACAACGTGTAAACACAACGTGTTAACGCAACGGGTAAACACAACGTGTAAACACAACATGTAAACAATGTGTAAACACAACGCGTAAACACAACATGTAAACACAACATGTAAACAATGTGTAAACGCAACGGGTAAACACAACGTGTAAACACAACATGTAAACGCAACGGGTAAACACAACGTGTAAACACAACGCGTAAACACAACATGTAAACACAATGTGTAAACACATGGTGTAAACACAACGTGTAAACACAACATGTAAACACAACGCGTAAACGCAACGGGTAAACACAACGTGTTAACACAACGTGTAAACACAACATGTAAACGCAACGGGTAAACACAACGTGTAAACACAACATGTAAACACAACATGTAAACAACGCGTAACCACAACGTGTTGTGTAACCATGAGTTAGACCAAGTTAAAACCATGTACCAAACAGCCGAGCTTGAGAGGACCAGGTGATCTGAGCTGTTGCCGTTGGTAACCAGTGAACCGGCTGAGGGTGCCAAGGCGTGTGTGTGTGTGTGTGTGTGTGTGTGTGTGTGTGTGTGTTGCTTTTGGCTGACGGGGGGGGGGGGGGGGGCAGAATGCCAAGAGTGAAAGTGTGGTTGGTGCCCGACAGGAAGGAGTCGGCTGTCTTCACATGAGAGCCGGTGTTGTGTTGGGGGACTCGGCTGCGCCCCTCCCCACCCTTCTCCGGGCCTTTTTCTGGTTTGGGTGGAGACACCAACACACACCCGAAGATCTGTAAAAGCAAGTCATCCCCTCCGGGACCCGTCGGTGTCGGCCTCCCTAGACAGAGAAAGAGGCCGCGGGCTCTTTTACACAACATATTGGTGTTAGAGTCAAAGCTCAGAACACACGCCCCGCCCCGCCCCACCCCACCCCGCCCCGCCCCACCCCACCCCGCCCGCTTACCACTGACTTCACCCGCAACACGTACAACACACTACCTCGCTTTAACTGGGTCTTTTATCACAATATGCAAAATGGCCTCTCTGCACCGCTGTACGAAGATAAGTAAATGTCCCTGAAGATAGCCTGTTATATGGCGGCACGGTGGCACAGTGCTTAGCACGGCCGCCTCACAGCAAGAAGGTCCTGGGTTCGAGCCCCGGGGTAGTCCAGCCTTGGGGGTGGTCCCGGGTCGTCCTCTGTGTGGAGGTTGCATGTTCTCCCCGTGTCTGCGTGGGTTTCCTCCGGGGGCTCCGGTTTCCTCCCACAGTCCAAACACATGGAGGTTCAGGTGACTTACTAAATTGTCCCTACTAATCTAGTAAATTGTCCCTAGGTGTGTGTGTGTGTGTGTGTGTGTGTGTGTGTCGGCGGGTGGGGGGGTCCTGTGATGGCCTGGCAGCCTGTCCAGGTTGTTTCCCTGCCTTCCAGCCTATGACTGCTGGGATAGGCTGCAGCATCCCGCGACCGCAGTTAGGATAAGCGGCTTGGAGAGTGGATAGATGGATAACCCATTACAGCCTCTGTGGACATGAGGACACGAGGAGGTACAATGGAAGTTTGTGCCCTTGCTCCTTTTGACACAACGCAACACCAAGGAGTCATTTGTACAAACCAGTACATAAAACAGTTAACCAGTATATGTGAAACAACTAAACCACATGTTCAATGCAAACACTTAATGTGGGCAAACATGACAAAAAAGTTAGTCAGTAGAATAAGTCCGTTAGATTCGCTGCTCAAAGGATAATTCATTCATTTATTTACAATCTGGGTTTTGTTTTCATAGCTTTCTTTTTTTCTCACTTAAGTTTTTATTAAGTTTTCAAAAAGATATGAACAGAACAGTACAACACCATACACACAAAAAAGAATACAGTAAAATATACAAACAAAAATAAAAAACAAAAAATAACAATAACTAGTCGTCTGGAAATATTTCATATTCAAACCAACATTTTAACTAGGCGTTCATTTAGTCCGTGTCATTTCTCATATAAATGTCCCATTTCCCCAGTTCTTTTTAAATATATTCTCTTGGACTCCCAAAATGTATGTCCATTTGTCCATAACAAACATGTCTTGGACAATTTCCATCTACTGTTCCTGTTTTGGAGAGTTAACGTGAAGCCACTTTGTGGTAACAGCTTTCTGACTTGCTGCAAGTAAAAGTTGAGTCAAGTAGAGATCTTCTCTCATCACAACATCATCAGTGTCACCAAGATACACCACAGGACAGGTGTTTGGGGTTTCATATCCCAAAATATTGTTGACACCTACGTTTACATTCTGCCAGTATAACCTTATCTTTGTGCATTTCCAGAAAACATGCGAGCGGTCAGCCTCCACGCTCCCACACAGCCTCCAGCACTGTTGTTGTGCAGCAAGTTTCTGCTTTTTGTTTTGGGGGTTATGAAAAAGCGGGTTAGATTCTTCCAGCAGAATTCCCTCCATATTTGTGAGTTTGTGGATCTACATTGTGTCTCACACATTTGGTACCATTCTTCCCCTGTTATCTGAATCATTAGCTCTGCTTCCCATTTTGCTTTTATGTAGAGCGTTGAGTCCCCCCTGCTTCTCCCCAAAGCTTGGTACAAGACAGAGATGACCCCTAAGCCCCTTCTGTTTGTATGCATCCACACTCACCCCAGTCACATTATTTGAGGTTTCATCTGGTTCCGACCTGATCTGTTTTATAAAGTAGTTTCTTAGCTGCAGGTATCTAAAAAAAAGTCAATTTTCGAGACCATATTTTTCCTTTAAATCTTGGAAGCTCATAAATTCACCATTTTCTAGAGCTGTACACATTGCTGTAATGCCTGTTTGTGCCCATTCTTTGAATGTTGGATCAGTCACCCCTGGTTTAAACTTAGAGTCATATGCAAACCACCTTAGTGTGTGAACCTCTCCCTTTAATTTATATATTTTTTTACTATAACATTCCATATTGCTAGTGTAAATTCTACTATTGGGTTCATTACATGTGTCATTGCCCCTACTAAATATTTGTCCCCCACCAAAATCTGGGTATGGTAATCCTATACCTCCCTTTCCATTTCTTTCCACCGAGATTCATAGTCAGGTGTGCACCAACAGGTCAGAGGTCTGAGTTGGGCTGCTTAAAAATATTCCCTAAGAGTTGGTAAGGCCATTCCCCTTTGCTTTCAGGCAGTGGAGTGTTGTAAATTTTATTCTTGGTTTTTTGCTGTTCCAAATGAATCTAGGGATCAACTTATCCCGGGCTATGGCTTTGTTTTGGGGAACATTAATTGGGAGAGATTGGAATAAATACAGTAGTTTAGGTAGGATGTTCATTTTAACTGCTTGTTTTCTGGCACTGAAGTCTAAAGGGAGGGTAGACCACCTTTCAACGTCCTTTTAAATGTTTTCATCAATTTTGTTATAATTGGTTTCAAACATGTTGGAAAGAGTTTTGGTTATAGTTACACTAAGATACTTCATTGTTTCAGAGTTCAATTTCAGATTATATGTATCTCAGATTTGCTGGGATGGAGAATAATTAAATGAAAGAATTTGTGTTTTTGTTATATTCAATTTATACCCTGAATATTGTCCATATATTTCAAGCAGGTTCATTAGGTTTGGGAAACATACATCTGGTTGTTCGAGAAAAATTATAACATCGTCTGTGACAAGACTAATGATATGTTCTTCCCCCCCTGTATTAACACCCTGCAGGTCTTCACGCTGCCTTATTGCTTGTGGTAAGGGTTCAGCATATAAAGCAAAGAGAGTAGGAGAAAGACAACAGCCTTGTCTTGAACCTCTCTCCAGCTGAATCCTATTAGATGGGCTTCCATTTACCTAAATCCTAGCTGTAGGCTCATGGTAAATCGTTTTAATGCACCGAATTGCATTTGCATTGAAACCAAATCTCTTCAGTACTTCATATAAAAATACCAAAACTAACACTATCAAATACTGTTTCTGCATCCAGACTAAATAGAACTGTACTTGTACCCTTTTTTTGAGCATTGTCTACAGTATGGAGGGTTCTTCTAATATTGTCCTTTGTTTGACGCCATCTAATAAATCCAGTTTGATCTTCACTGATTAGGTCTGCTACAAAACTCTCAAATCTTTTGCAAATGATTGAGGTAAATAGCTTGTAGTCTATGTTTAAAAATGAGATTGACCTAAAACATAGTTATTTTTCAATCATACATATTAGTTATGATGTTATTTTACTCACCAGCTACATTTAGTAGATTTTGGATGCAGGACCACCGCTGGACTCAGCTTTACAATGGCGTCTTATAGGAAAACTGAACGTGAGTTTTAAATCAGAATCATGTTTACTGGCCATGTAGGTTTGCACATACATGGAATTTGACTCTGGTTTCATGGCTATCTGGGATTATTGTGTTGAATGCTGAGCTGAAGTCCACAAACAGGACCCTTGCGTATGTTCCTGGGGAGTCGGGGTGTTGGAAAATGTAGTGCAATCCCACGTTGACTGCGTCCTCCACTGACCTGTTTGCTCGGTAGGCAAACTGCAGGGGGTCGAGCAGGGGGCCTGTGATTTCCTTCAGGTAAGCCAACACCAGTCTCTCAAAGGATTTCATGACCACAGACATTAGGGCAACGGTCTTGTAGTCATTTATTCCTGTGATACGAGGTTTCTTGGGGTCCAGGATGATAGTGGAGCTCTTGAAACCGGAGGGGACTTCACACAGCTCCAGTCATCTGTTGAAGATCAGTGTGAAAATGGGGGCCAGCTGGTCAGCACAGACTTCCAGATGGGAGGGTGATGCACCATCTGGGCCTGGTGCCTTCCTGGTCTTCTGTCTCTGGAAGAGTTGGCACACGTCCTCAACACAGATCCTGAGTGCGGGTGGGGGTTCAGTGGGTGACAGGGAGTGCAGTTAGTTGTGTGTTGTGGTTGGAGAGGGTGGGGTGTGTGAAAGAGTGCTTATCCAACCTGCAGTAAAACCCATTTAGGTTGTAAGCCAGTTGATGGTTCCCTGCAGTGTGTGTGAGTGTGTGTGTGTGTGGGGGGGGTCTCCTGTAGTTGGTAATGTCTTTCAAACCTCTCCAGACTGATGATGTGTTGGCAGAAAACCTGTTTTTCAGCTTTTCAGAGTAGCACATTTTGCCACTCTGACCTCCTTTGTGAGTGCATTCCTGACTTGGTTGTACTGGAGCCCATCTCCACCCCTGTAGGCTTCCCCTTCGCCTGACGAAGCTGCCTGAGTTTTGCTGTGAACCAGCGCTTAGTGTTGTTGAGGATACAGAAAGTTTTGGTGGACACACACATGTCCTCACAAAATCTCATGCAAGATGTCAGTGTCAGTAAGTTCGTCCAGGTCTGTAGATGCAGCCTCAAAAACACTCCAGTCAGTGCAGTCGAGGCAGGCCTGGAGCTCCAGTTCTGACTCACTGGTCCATTTCCTCACAGTTTTAACCTCAGGCTTTGCAGATTTTAGTTTTTACCTGTGGGTTGGGATAGGATGAATCAGACAGTGATGAGAGAGGCCCAGCGCTGCACGGGGGACAGAGCGATAGGCGTCCTTTAATATTGTGTAGCAATGATTCAGAGTGGTCCCCCCCCCCCCGGTGGGGTACTTAGCATGCTGTCTGTATTTTGGCAGTTCATGGCTATTTGCTCTGTTAAAATCCCCAAGGATGGGCTTTCGAGTACCTGGCCAATTACCCCACTCTGCTGAGCCAACCCGGTCTCTGCTCCGCCCCCTCTGCCGTTCTGGGGAGGGCTGCAGACTACCACATGCCTCCTCCACTACATGTGGAGTCGCCAGCCACTTCTCTTCACCTGACAGTGAGGAGTTTCACCAGGGGGACGTAGCACGTGGGAGGATCCCGCTATTTCCCCCAGGTCCCCCTCCCCCCCGAACAGGCGCCATGACCGACCAGAGGAGGCGCTAGTGCAGTGACCAGGACATATGCCCACATCTAGCTTCCCACCCGCAGACACGGCCAATTAATAATAATAAATCAATCTTATACAGCGCTTTTCTAACACTCAAAGTCGCTTTACAGTAAACGGGGTGAAAGAAGACAACAGATAAACACAACATAGACACACAGGGGTGGAGGGGAAGGGGGGCTACGAGAGGGAGAAGACACGGGTGGAGGGGAAGGGGGTACGGGAAGGAGAAGACATACAGGCGTGGATGGGAAGGGGGGCTACGAGAGGGAGAAGAAATACAGGGGTGGAGGAGAAGGGGGCTACGAGAGGGAGAAGACATACAGGGGTGGAGGGGAGGGGGGGCTACGAGAGGGAGAAGACATACGGGTGGAGGGGAAGGGGGCTACGAGAGGGAGAAGACATACAGGGGTGGAGGGGAAGGGGACTACGAGAGGGAGAAGACATACGGGTGGAGGGGAAGGGGGCTACGAGAGGGAGAAGACATACAGGGGTGGAGGGGAAGGGGGCTACGAGAGGGAGAAGACATACAGGGGTGGAGGGGAAGGGGGCTACAAGAGGGAGAAGACATACGGGTGGAGGGGAGGGGGCTACGAGAGGGAGAAGACATCAGCCAGGCCAAAGGTAGCCAGGTCAGTGATGTCCTATTTGCTGAGGTCAAACATGGTGGCAGCAGCTTTAAAGACGCCATCATCAAGGCTGCCAAGCCGTGTGGTGACGTAGTCACAGAAGCCATCGATAAGTTTTTCTTTCACTTTGTGGAGGTTGTCATCATCCACTTGTTTCCTGTTGAGCTGTACACCAGACTAGCGGTTTCCAGGAAAGGGCCCCACTTCGTCCAGGAACTGCTTCAGGAACTGGCCTGGGACTCTGAAATACACAATAAAAGAAAAAAAAAGTCTTTCACTGTCACAATCACTAAACATACACTGTAGCATACAAAATTCTCTCTAGGGAGTTAATTTACCAACTATTAATTGTGTTTACCTTCATGGCTACAAGAGCCAGGGTCGTCTTCTGCAGTTCATCTGACACCATCTGTAGTGTCAGCCCATCCCTCTGAAAGAGAAGGCTCAGGTCTTTCAGCTCACTGAGAATGTCGAGAAGAAGATGAACAAAAATGACTGTCTTGAATTGCTTAAGTCCTTTCACAGGGTGGCTGGCCCGTCCCTTCATGATGTCACTTGCTTCTCTGTCATGCACGTCACTTGTGTGGCTCTCCAAATGGAAAAGGATGGCTTGGTAGTTCCTGATGAGGGCTGACAAGCCACGGAGTGTGTGCGGAAGCCCCCGTATACCATCGATAGTCCCTGGTTTGACCAGATCTATGTTGAGGGCTTCTGCCAGTCTTGAGCTTACGGCTAGCTTTGGCTGATGTATGGTAGTGTTTGTAGATTCCGTTGATAATCTGCTTCAGTTCTGTGACAACTGGAAAAGATTTCGTGCTGTCTAATGCGGTCAGATCAAGACGATGAGCCACACACCAGATGGTCACCAGCGAGCCAAACATCTCTTTCAGCTTGGCAGACACGCCATTTCTTTGCCCGATCATCACAGAGGTCCCGTCACATCCGAACCCAACCAACTTTACCTTTAGGACATCTTCTGAAAGCCCAGCTTGGTGAAGTCCAGACATTATGGCGTCTAGGATGCCCTGGCTGTTAGCATGCTGCAATGCCACCATAGTCAACATGATGTTGACAGGTAGACCATTTTCAATATATGTTACATAAATTATCTCCTGGTCCTGCACTGATCGGTCAACAGAAGAGTCAGACGTTATAGAAAAGAATCTTGCAGCCTTTATCTTCTCTTCCAAAGACTTGTTCATGGTTTTAGCTATGTTGTCCATGAATGTCTGACAAGCGCGGCCATTTTTGTAAGTGTTTCCCAAGTTAAGGCCATTCTTGAAATGCAGATCCACTAATTTGGGAAATTTTGTAAAGTGTTCCTCTTCCTTTGCAACATAATATGCTACGTTAAATAGCTTAATTAACTTCTGTTTAACATCCTGATCCATTCTTAGAAGACAGCTTGGCAGAGGTGCTTTCTCAGGATTCTCTCGTACTCTGACAGCCTTCTCACAATCATTGTGAGCAGATGTAAGGAGGTGCATTTTTAGGGTTCTCACACGTATTTTGTCGCCTCCTACACCGATGAACAAAGAACTGTCTTTGGCCTTTGCTGGGAAGGATCTGCATGTTGAGCAGTACATAATTTGGGCAGCTGGATCAAACTCGGCAAAGGGGTATTGTTGCCTCCATTCAGGAAGCCACTTCCTCTTCCTCTTCGCCTCATAGCCTCCTCCGTCCTTGGACACTTGCAGCTCCTGAATTTAGTTTTTAAGCCAAAACATAATTATGTTCATGTTATAATAATATAATATAACATTACATGACATAGTATGGTATAATGTTGTATAAAACTTTGTCTTAAAGCCCCGATGTCTTTGAGCCAGACCCCTCTTTTGTTTTAATATAGATGTAGAAGACAAAAACATTATCAGTTGTAGAAGCAACGTTATTACAAAAGTGGTGAAATGCAACATTTGTACATGAGCATTATAAACTTAGTCATTTTGATATTTTTCTACAGCATTATTTTAGTCTTTGGTTACAACAGAAATACACGTATTTTTTTCGGCCTGTTGGGGGAGCCCTGATCCAAAACAATGCAGACATGCACGTTCAATTGCAGCCTTGCTTTGGCGAGCAAAATCTGCTGGGCGATAAGCTCGACACAAAAACCACAACAACTGCAACATTACTCTCTCTTAACATGACACATTATTCTCATACCAGAGCTGATTGACAAACTAAAATTACCTTGCGACCGCCTTTCTAATCGGCACCCGACCTGACTGACGTTCTTGACAAAAAAAAACCTTTTGGCTCATGGACTAAAAAAAGAATGATTAGCTGCCATGCCTTCCGTTTTTGCAGCTAAAGATCCTGGCCTAGTCACTGACTGACTGACTGACTGACTGACTGAACAAAGAGATACAAAAATGATAGTATAGGCTACACCTCTTATTCTGATCAACTCTATTTCACATCATTTTCACAAACATCAAAAGAAGATGAGGCCGCATTTTAGGACGTTTGTAGCTGCTATGCATTGTAAGGCACAACTCAGTTGCTATCGTTAGCTATCGCTGAGCACTAGCTAACATTGACATTTAAGACAACTAACTTACCACAGGGGAAGACGATGAATGATGAGCAGGACTTGGGATGTCTTCGTATCGGGAGTCGGCAGTATTGGGGCTTGCATCAGGGGGCTGTTTATTCAACCACCCCAGCATTTCTTTCTTCTTCTTCGTCTTCTTCTTCTTCTTCTTCTTTGAACTGTCGTTGATGATGGTCCATCGCTCTGGCTCTATGAATGTTGATGATGGTCTATCGCTCTGGCTCTATGAATGTTGATGATGGTCTATCGCTCTGGCCCTATGAATGTTGATGATGGTCCATCGCTCTGGCTCTATGAATGTTGATGATGGTCCATCGCTCTGGCCCTATGAATGTTGATGATGGTCTATCGCTCTGGCCCTATGAATGTTGATGATGGTCTATCGCTCTGGCCCTATGAATGTTGATGATGGTCTATCGCTCTGGCCCTATGAATGTTGATGATGGTCTATTGCTCTGGCCCTATGAATGTTGATGGTGGTCAATCGCTCTGGCTCTATGAATGTTGATGATGGTCTATCGCTCTGGCTCTATGAATGTTGATGATGGTCTATCGCTCTGGCCCTATGAATGTTGATGATGGTCTATCGCTCTGGCTCTATGAATGTTGATGATGGTCTATCGCTCTGGCCCTATGAATGTTGATGGTGGTCAATCGCTCTGGCTCTATGAATGTTGATGATGGTCTATCGCTCTGGCTCTATGAATGTTGATGATGGTCTATCGCTCTGGCCCTATGAATGTTGATGATGGTCCATCGCTCTGGCTCTATGAATGTTGATGATGGTCCATCGCTCTGGCTCTATGAATGTTGATGATGGTCTATCGCTCTGGCCCTATGAATGTTGATGATGGTCTATCGCTCTGGCCCTATGAATGTTGATGATGGTCTATCGCTCTGGCCCTATGAATGTTGATGATGGTCTATCGCTCTGGCCCTATGAATGTTGATGGTGGTCAATCGCTCTGGCCCTATGAATGTTGATGATGGTCTATCGCTCTGACCCCATGAATGTTGATGTTGGTCTATCGCTCTGGCTCTATGAATGTTGATGATGGTCTATCGCTCTGGCCCTATGAATGTTGATGATGGTCTATCGCTCTGGCTCTATGAATGTTGATGATGGTCTATCGCTCTGGCTCTATGAATGTTGATGATGGTGTATCGCTCTGGCTCTATGAATGTTGCTGATGGTCCATCGCTCTGGCTCTATGAATGTTGATGATGGTCCATCGCTCTGGCCCTATGAATGTTGATGATGGTCTATCGCTCTGGCTCTATGAATGTTGATGATGGTCTATCGCTCTGGCTCTATGAATGTTGATGATGGTGTATCGCTCTGGCTCTATGAATGTTGCTGATGGTCCATCGCTCTGGCTCTATGAATGTTGATGATGGTCCATCGCTCTGGCTCTATGAATGTTGATGATGGTGTATCGGTCTGGCTCTATGAATGTTGATGATGGTCTATCGCTCTGGCTCTATGAATGTTGATGATGGTCTATCGCTCTGGCTCTATGAATGTTGATGATGGTCCATCGCTCTGGCTCTATGAATGTTGATGATGGTCCATCGCTCTGGCTCTATGAATGTTGATGATGGTCTATCGCTCTGGCCCTATGAATGTTGATGATGGTCTATCGCTCTGGCCCTATGAATGTTGATGATGGTCTATCGCTCTGGCCCTATGAATGTTGATGATGGTCCATCGCTCTGGCCCTATGAATGTTGTTGATGGTCCATCGCTCTGGCTCTATGAATGTTGATGATGGTCTATCGCTCTGGCCCTATGAATGTTGATGATGGTCCATTGCTCTGGCTCTATGAATGTTGATGATGGTCTATCGCTCTGGCTCTATGAATGTTGATGATGGTCTATCGCTCTGGCCCTATGAATGTTGATGATGGTCTATCGCTCTGGCCCTATGAATGTTGATGATGGTCTATCGCTCTGGCCCTATGAATGTTGATGATGGTCTATTGCTCTGGCCCTATGAATGTTGATGATGGTCTATCGCTCTGGCCCTATGAATGTTGATGATGGTCTATCGCTCTGGCTCTATGAATGTTGATGATGGTCTATCGCTCTGGCTCTATGAATGTTGATGATGGTCTATCGCTCTGGCCCTATGAATGTTGATGATGGTCCATCGCTCTGGCTCTATGAATGTTGATGATGGTCCATCGCTCTGGCCCTATGAATGTTGATGATGGTCTATCGCTCTGGCCCTATGAATGTTGATGATGGTCTATCGCTCTGGCCCTATGAATGTTGATGATGGTCTATCGCTCTGGCTCTATGAATGTTGATGGTGGTCTATCGCTCTGGCCCTATGAATGTTGATGGTGGTCAATCGCTCTGGCTCTATGAATGTTGATGATGGTCTATCGCTCTGGCTCTATGAATGTTGTTGATGGTCTATCGCTCTGGCCCTATGAATGTTGATGATGGTCCATCGCTCTGGCTCTATGAATGTTGATGATGGTCCATCGCTCTGGCTCTATGAATGTTGATGATGGTCTATCGCTCTGGCCCTATGAATGTTGATGATGGTCTATCGCTCTGGCCCTATGAATGTTGATGATGGTCTATCGCTCTGGCCCTATGAATGTTGATGATGGTCTATCGCTCTGGCCCTATGAATGTTGATGGTGGTCAATCGCTCTGGCCCTATGAATGTTGATGATGGTCTATCGCTCTGACCCCATGAATGTTGATGTTGGTCTATCGCTCTGGCTCTATGAATGTTGATGATGGTCTATCGCTCTGGCCCTATGAATGTTGATGATGGTCTATCGCTCTGGCCCTATGAATGTTGATGATGGTCTATCGCTCTGGCCCTATGAATGTTGATGATGGTCCATCGCTCTGGCCCTATGAATGTTGTTGATGGTCCATCGCTCTGGCTCTATGAATGTTGATGATGGTCTATCGCTCTGGCCCTATGAATGTTGATGATGGTCCATTGCTCTGGCTCTATGAATGTTGATGATGGTCTATCGCTCTGGCTCTATGAATGTTGATGATGGTCTATCGCTCTGGCCCTATGAATGTTGATGATGGTCTATCGCTCTGGCCCTATGAATGTTGATGATGGTCTATCGCTCTGGCCCTATGAATGTTGATGATGGTCTATTGCTCTGGCCCTATGAATGTTGATGATGGTCTATCGCTCTGGCCCTATGAATGTTGATGATGGTCTATCGCTCTGGCTCTATGAATGTTGATGATGGTCTATCGCTCTGGCTCTATGAATGTTGATGATGGTCTATCGCTCTGGCCCTATGAATGTTGATGATGGTCTATCGCTCTGGCTCTATGAATGTTGATGATGGTCTATCGCTCTGGCTCTATGAATGTTGATGATGGTGTATCGCTCTGGCTCTATGAATGTTGCTGATGGTCCATCGCTCTGGCTCTATGAATGTTGATGATGGTCTATCGCTCTGGCCCTATGAATGTTGATGATGGTCTATCGCTCTGGCCCTATGACTGTTGATGATGGTCTATCGATCTGGCTCTATGAATGTTGATGATGGTCCATTGCTCTGGCTCTATGAATGTTGATGATGGTCCATCGCTCTGGCTCTATGAATGTTGATGATGGTCCATCGCTCTGGCTCTATGAATGTTGATGATGGTCCATTGCTCTGGCTCTATGAATGTTGATGATGGTCCATTGCTCTGGCTCTATGAATGTTGATGATGGTCCATTGCTCTGGCTCTATGAATGTTGATGATGGTCCATCGCTCTGGCCCTATGAATGTTGATGATGGTCCATCGCTCTGGCCCTCTGAATGTTGATGATGGTCCATTGCTCTGGCTCTATGAATGTTGATGATGGTCTATCGCTCTGGCTCTATGAATGTTGATGATGGTCCATCACTCTGGCTCTATGAATGTTGATGATGGTCCATCGCTCTGGCTCTATGAATGTCGATGATGGTCTATCGCTCTGGCTCTATGAATGTTGATGATGGTCCATCGCTCTGGCTCTATGAATGTTGATGATGGTCTATCGCTCTGGCTCTATGAATGTTGATGATGGTCCATCGCTCTGGCTCTATGAATGTTGATGATGGTCCATCGCTCTGGCTCTATGAATGTCGATGATGGTCTATCGCTCTGGCCCTATGAATGTTGATGATGGTCTATCGCTCTGGCCCTATGAATGTTGATGATGGTCTATCGCTCTGGCTCTATGAATGTTGATGATGGTCCATCGCTCTGGCTCTATGAATGTTGATGATGGTCCATCGCTCTGGCTCTATGAATGTTGATGATGGTCCATCGATCTGGCTCTATGAATGTTGATGATGGTCCATTGCTCTGGCTCTATGAATGTTGATGATGGTCCATTGCTCTGGCTCTATGAATGTTGATGATGGTCCATCGCTCTGGCCCTATGAATGTTGATGATGGTCCATCGCTCTGGCCCTCTGAATGTTGATGATGGTCCATTGCTCTGGCTCTATGAATGTTGATGATGGTCTATCGCTCTGGCTCTATGAATGTTGATGATGGTCCATCACTCTGGCTCTATGAATGTTGATGATGGTCCATCGCTCTGGCTCTATGAATGTCGATGATGGTCTATCGCTCTGGCTCTATGAATGTTGATGATGGTCCATCGCTCTGGCTCTATGAATGTTGATGATGGTCTATCGCTCTGGCTCTATGAATGTTGATGATGGTCCATCGCTCTGGCTCTATGAATGTTGATGATGGTCCATCGCTCTGGCTCTATGAATGTCGATGATGGTCTATCGCTCTGGCCCTATGAATGTTGATGATGGTCTATCGCTCTGGCCCTATGAATGTTGATGATGGTCTATCGCTCTGGCTCTATGAATGTTGCATTGGCGCAGGTCAGGCAGCAGCCACTGGCAGAGTGGATGACGTAGATGCAGTCTATGATTTGCATGAACAGGCGATTGACTGCCCTATTGTGAGGTGCCGCAAGAATCTAAGCCTTCTGTAGTTTCGCCGTTCACACGTTTTTATTAATTTATTCGAACGACAAAGTAACATCTAGATACTCATAATTAATGACTTTGCAAATAACACCTATTTCGAAGTTTCCTTTGACATTTTTTTTTCACTGTCCCGGACAAAATATATTTGTGTACCAGTAGGATTTTTTTATGGTCCCTGGGACATCGGGACATCGTTAATTTCGAGCCCTGGCTACAAGAGGGAGAAAACATACAGGGTTGGAGGGGGGGGGGGTACGGGAGGGAGAAGACATACAGGGGTGGAGGGGAAGGGGGCTACAAGAGGGAGAAGACATACAGGGTTGGAGGGGGGGTACGGGAGGGAGAAGACATACAGGGGTGGAGGGGAAGGGGGCTACAAGAGGGAGAAAACATACAGGGTTGGAGGGGGGGTACGGGAGGGAGAAGACATACAGGGGTGGAGGGGAAGGGGGCTACAAGAGGGAGAAGACATACAGGGGTGGAGGGGAAGGGGACTACGAGAGGGAGAAGACATACAGGGTTGGAGGGGGGGGTACGGGAGGGAGAAGACATACAGGGGTGGAGGGGAAGGGGGCTACGAGAGGGAGAAGACATACAGGGTTGGAGGGGAGGTACGGGAGGGAGAAGACATACAGGGGTGGAGAGGAAGGGGGCTACAAGAGGGAGAAGACATACAGGGGTGGAGGGGAAGGGGGCTACAAGAGGGAGAAGACATACAGGGGTGGAGGGGGAGGGGGCTACGAGAGGGAGAAGACATACAGGGGTGGAGGGGGGCTACGAGAGGGAGAAGACATACAGGGGTGGAGGGGGGCTACGAGAGGGAGAAGACATACAGGGGTGGAGGGGGGGGTACGAGAGGGAGAAGACATACAGGGGTGGAGGGGGGGGCTACGAGAGGGAGAAGACATACAGGGGTGGAGGGGGGGTACGGGAGGGAGAAGACATACAGGGGTGGAGGGGGGCTACGAGAGGGAGAAGACATACAGGGGTGGAGGGGGGCTACGAGAGGGAGAAGACATACAGGGGTGGAGGGGGGGGGTACGAGAGGGAGAAGACATACAGGGGTGGAGGGGGAGGGGGCTACAAGAGGAAGAAGACATACAGGGGTGGAGGGGGAGGGGGGCTACGAGAGGGAGAAGACATACAGGGGTGGAGGGGGAGGGGGGCTACGGGAGGGAGAAGACATACAGGGGTGGAGGGGGGGGCTACGGGAGGGAGAAGACATACAGGGGTGGAGGGGGGGGTACGGGAGGGAGAAGACATACAGGGGTGGAGGGGGAGGGGGCTACGGGAGGGAGAAGACATACAGGGGTGGAGGGGAAGGGGGCTACAAGAGGGAGAAGACATACAGGGGTGGAGGGGAAGGGGGCTACAAGAGGGAGAAGACATACAGGGGTGGAGGGGGCTACGAGAGGGAGAAGACATACAGGGGTGGAGGGGGCTACGAGAGGGAGAAGACATACAGGGGTGGAGGGGAAGGGGGCTACGAGAGGGAGAAGACATACAGGGGTGGAGGGGAAGGGGGCTACAAGAGGGAGAAGACATACAGGGGTGGAGGGGAAGGGGGCTACAAGAGGGAGAAGACATACAGGGGTGGAGGGGGCTACGAGAGGGAGAAGACATACAGGGGTGGAGGGGGCTACGAGAGGGAGAAGACATACAGGGGTGGAGGGGAAGGGGGCTACGAGAGGGAGAAGACATACAGGGGTGGAGGGGGAGGGGGCTACAAGAGGGAGAAGACATACAGGGGTGGAGGGGAAGGGGGCTACAAGAGGGAGAAGACATACAGGGGTGGAGGGGAAGGGGGCTACAAGAGGGAGAAGACATACAGGGGTGGAGGGGGGGGTACGGGAGGGAGAAGACATACAGGGGTGGAGGGGAAGGGGGCTACGAGAGGGAGAAGACATACAGGGGTGGAGGGGGAGGGGGCTACAAGAGGGAGAAGACATACAGGGGTGGAGGGGGAGGGGGCTACAAGAGGGAGAAGACATACAGGGGTGGAGGGGGCTACGAGAGGGAGAAGACATACAGGGGTGGAGGGGGCTACGAGAGGGAGAAGACATACAGGGGTGGAGGGGAAGGGGGCTACGAGAGGGAGAAGACATACAGGGGTGGAGGGGGAGGGGGCTACAAGAGGGAGAAGACATACAGGGGTGGAGGGGAAGGGGGCTACGAGAGGGAGAAGACATACAGGGGTGGAGGGGGAGGGGGCTAGGAGAGGGAGAAGACATACAGGGGTGGAGGGGAAGGGGGCTACGAGAGGGAAAAGACATACAGGGGTGGAGGGGGCTACGAGAGGGAGAAGACATACAGGGGTGGAGGGGAAGGGGGGCTACGAGAGGGAGAAGACATACAGGGGTGGAGGGGGGGTACGGGAGGGAGAAGACATACAGGGGTGGAGGGGGAGGGGGCTACAAGAGGGAGAAGACATACAGGGGTGGAGGGGGGGTACGGGAGGGAGAAGCAGCAGCACCACATGAGTCCAGCAGTACTCTAATTCAGACAGATATAAAAGGGGTTGTTTTTACAATAGTGTCTGTAGGGATGCCTGACCAAACCGGAGGTAACACGGGGATTCGAACCGACGATCCCATGTTGGTAGGCAACAGAGCAGACGGCTGCGGTACCCAGACACCTTTCAACACCTCTTCAACCCTTACAAAAGAAGTAGCTTATTCAAGGGTGCTGCTAGTATACCAGTGAGTATACCTTCAGTTTACTATTTAAGTACTTGTCAGAGATACTATACTAAATAACATCCTACGTCAGTATACTTACAGTATACCACTATAGTACATAGTATGTACTTGAACGTCCCTTGAACTTGAAGTTTACTTCAGTTTGCGTAATAGAATAAAGTGGGGGTGCAGTGTTTTTTGTGAGGGACCAGGGGTCCGGGTGGGATAGAGACACCTCCCAGGACAGGAGGGGGTCCTGCGGTGAGCAGGGTGGTCTACAGCCAGTGAGACAGGTCTCTACACCAACTCTCCTGTATGTAGGAGCATATACTGCCACCCCGTTTCCTGCCCGGAGGAGTTGGAGGACTGTCTGTGATGTGCTGGCGGGGCCGGGTTTAGGTCTGGCGGAGCCGGGTTTAGGTCTGGCGGAGCCGGGTTTAGGTCTGGCGGAGCCGGGTTTAGGTCTGGCGGAGCCGGGTTTCGGTCTGGCGGAGCCGGGTTTCGGTCAGGCGGAGCCGGGTTTCGGTCAGGCGGAGCCGGGTTTCGGTCAGGCGGAGCCGGAGTCATTTCAGAAGTGGGGGGGGTGGTGTGTGCAGGGGTGTATTGTATAGTGCTGTAAGAGCACAGCTGCGGGCATTTGCCAGGTGGACTGACGGGGGTGTGGTTCGCCAGGTGGACTGACGGGGGCGTGGTTCGCCAGGTGGACTGACGGGGGCGTGGTTCGCCAGGTGGACTGACGGGGGCGTGGTTGTAAACCCCGCTGTGCAGCCTCAGCAGCGCTCCAACCCCTTAGGCATCCTCGTCGTAGTCTGCACAGGGCTGTACCGGTCAAGACCTCTGCAAGACTTTTGTTAAATGTTCAGTTATAGGGGGCGTCCGGGTGGTGTAGCGGTCTATTCCGTTGCCTACCAGAACAGGGATCGCCGGTTCGAATCCCCGTGTTACCTCCGGCTTGGTCGGGTGTCCCTACAGACACTATTGGCCGTGTCTGCGGGTGGAAAGCTGGATGTGGGTATGTGTCCTGATCGCTGCACTAGCGCCTCCTCTGGTTGGTCACGGTGCCTGTTCCAGGGGGGAGGGGGAACTGGGGGGAGTAGCGTGATCCTCCCACGTGCTACGTGCCCCTGGTGAAACTCCTCACTGTCAGGTGAAAAGAAGCGGCTGGTGACTCCACGTGTATGGGAGGAGGCATGTGGTAGTCTGCAGCCCTCCCCGGATCAGCAGAGGGGGTGGAGCAGAGGGGGTGGAGCAGAGACCGGGACGGCTGGGAAGAGTGGGGTAATCGGCCGGGTACGACTGGGGAGTAAAAGGGGGAAAACTCCAAAAAAAGCAAAACCAAATGTTTTTTTCAGTTACAGGTGGTAAAAAGCAGTGTGTCCCGTTTGTCCAGTGGACAGTTGGGTTTCTAAAAGTTCTTCCCTGCTGTGTGTGAGCAGCGAGGGGCGCTAGAAACCAAACAAACAAACGAAAACAGAAAGAGCCGCCAAAGCCCAGTCACATGCCATGTTGGTGTAAACCTACACGGCCAAAACACAGGATTCTGAGGAGTACAAGAGAGCACAGAACCGAAGCCCCCATCTGCAGCAGCAGCAGCAGCATGTTGATGACGACAAATAAACCTGTCCTTTACACAGCAAACCTGAGCCCCCCCTCCCCCCCCCATAACACACACACACACACACAAACACACACACACACACACACACACACACACACACACACACACACACACACAGCGGATCATCCGTTTCCATCTCTTCCTGTCCTCTGCATCTTCCTCTGTCACACCAGCCACCTGCATGTCCTCCCTCACCACCTCCATAAACCTCCTCTTTGGCCTTCCTCTTCTCCTCTTCCCTGGCAGCTCCATATTCAGCATCCTTCTCCCAGTATACCCAGCATCTCTCCTCCACACATGTCCACACCATCTCCATCTTGTCTCTCTTGCTTTGTCTCCAAACCGTCCAACCTGAGCTGTCTCTCTAATATACTCCTTCCTAATCCTGTCCTTCTTCATCACTCCCAGTGAAAATCTTATCATCTTCATCACTGCCACCTCCACCTCCTCCTCCTGTCTTTTCATCAGTGCCACTGTCTCCACACCATATAACATAGCTGGTCTCACTACCATCTTGTAAACCTTCCCTTTAACTCTTGCTGGTACCCTTCTGTTACACATCACTCCTGACACTCTTCTCCACCCACTCCACCCTGCCTGCACTCTCTTCTTCACCTCTCTCCTGCACTCTCTTCTTCACCTCTCTCCTGCACTCCCCATTACTTTGGACAGTTGACCCCAAGTATTTAAACTCATACACCTTCGTCACCTCCACTCCTTGCACCTCCACTCCTTGCACCTCCACTCCTTGCACCTCCACTCCTTGCACCTCCACTCCTTGCATGCTGACCATTCCTCCTCTGTCCTCCCTCTCATTCACGCATAGGTATTCTGCCTTGCTCCTACTGACTTTCATTCCTCTTCTCCCCTGTCACCACCTTGCAGTCTCCAATCCCTTTTAGATGGCTCCTCCTACATAAGATATACTCCACCTGTGTGCACTTTCCTCCACTCTTGTACGTCACCCTGTGTTCCTCCCTCTTCTTGAAATATGTATTCACCACAGCCATTTCCACCCTTTTCACAAAATCCACCACCATCTGTCCTTCCACATTTCTCTTCTTGACTCCATACCTACCCATCACCTCCTCATCACCTCTGTTCCCTTCACCAGCATGTCCATTGAAGTCGGCTCCAATCACCACTCTCTCCTCCTTGGGTACCCTCTCCACCATGTCGTCCAACTCACTCCAGAATTCTTCTTTCTCTTCCATCTCACACTCAACTTGTGGGACATATGTGCTGATAACATTCAGCAATACACCTTCAATTTCCAGCTTGATACTCATCACTCTGTCTGACACTCTCTTCACCTCCAGCACACTCTTGACATACTCTTCCTTCAGAATGACCCCTACCCCATTACTCCTCCCATTCACACCATGGTAGAAGAGTTTGAACCCACCTCCGATACTCCTGGCCTTACTCCCCTTCCACCTGGTCTCTTGCACACACAGTATACCTACCTTTCTTCTTTCCATCATGTCAGCCAGCTCTCTCCCTTTACCAGTCATAGTGCCAACATTCAAAGTTCCGACTCTCACCTCTCTACCCATCCTCCTCTCTAGCTGCCTCTGGACGTGCCTTCCCCCTCTCCTTCTCCTTCACCCAACAGTAGCATAGTTTCTGCCAGCACCCTGCTGGTTAACAGTACTGGTGGCGGTTGTTGGTAACCTGGGCCTCAACCGATCCAGTATGGAAATCTGACGTACAATCCGCATATTTGATTTGGCAAAGGTTTTCTGCCGGATGCCCTTCCTGACATAACCCTCCCCATTTAACCGGTCTTGGGACCGGCACTAAGGATGCACTGGCTTGTGCATCCTCCATGGTCCCGTGTCCATAATCTACAAAATGAATCTGGTTCGTAAAATGACATCATAACTTATGAATGATGGAAAAACTATGAAATTAAGACCCGAAAAGTAAAAGTAATCTACAGATCCTGTGGAGAGAGACTTGTTTTCCGATGCAAGGTCTAAGGACAGCATGTTGCATTGCTGTAAAGCCCCTTGAGGCAATTGTGTAATTTGGGATATTGGGCTATACAATTAGAAATGACTTGACTTGTTAATGCCTCGTCTCTTGGTTTTGCTTCAGGCCAACCAGAGGCTGTATGACTATGTGTTGGTGGCCAACAAGCTTGATGAGCTGGAGGACTTGCAGACATCTGAGAGACAGAAGGACTTCATTCAGCAGCTGGAGAAGAAGAATATCAAAGTTACTGTGAGCCACAGCGACTCGTGCTGCCATAACTAGGAGGGCTGCCCTAAAACCCTGCCCCACACTTGGGGATTGTTTATCTGCGTGTGCACTTTTATGAGCTAGTAACCTTGTTTACTGTTGTTGTGTATTTGTTCTTTTAGAAAGTCATCCATGATGATAAAGTGTTTTTCGGCCTGCGAGCGCCCAGCGAGCTGTTTGAGCAATACAAATACCTGCTGAAGGTTTCTGACTCCTGCAACTGGAGAGGAGATGTGAAAGGAGTGTTCCCTCACGCATCACGGTACGAAACCCACGTTAGAAATGCCACAGGTCAACAGCACCGTATGTTAGTCTCATGGGCACCTCATTGCTTAGTACTACAGTGTTACGTGTGCATATTGTACTAGAACCTGAGTTTTGACAAGGGGTGTGGATGCAGTGCTGGTTTCTGTTTCTTCACCTGGAGCTGGTCCAGCTTCTTGTAGCATGGACGATGCAGCTGAGTTTTGTAGTAAGCAGGGGTCTGGTTGGTAAACAACATCTTCATGTAGGCCAGGCTCTTTATGTTAGTGCTGCTTTGGACATGCTGCATTATAGAATTATTGTTAATACATTCATTTGTCATTACTTGGATTGTCCTAGCTGGCTCTCCTCCTATCTGACAAACACAGAACTTCCAGTTCTTCCACTGATGAGTTTTGTTTTTACTCAACTGCCTTGATTCTACGTTAAATGCCACAAGAATAAAATCAGAAATGTATTTTCCTTTTCTTTGCTTTCTTTATGGGATATTGCTCCTTTCCATCCTTATATCATTGACCCGCACTTGTCTTGCGGTCAAATCAAGAGGATTTTCTAAGAGTTTTGGTCTTCAGTTTGTGTCGTCCTTGGTTTGCTGTCTGTAGTTCTGCTGCTGAACCTTCCAGCGGCTGAGCTGTGGTGTCGAATGGTTGTCTTGTTTTATTCACCGACTTTAGTTGTTTCTCCTTCCGTCATTGTTTTGCACTTGGACTCTGGTTAGAAATGTGCTACTTAAATGTATTTATGTTTATTATTCAAGAGATTTCGTTTTGATGGCATTAGTTATGACTGTCGGGTTTGATTCTTGAAAAGGGAGGACTTTTAAACTTAAAACTGGAAAATGTCTGACTTCTTCTGAGACTAAGGCCCATATGATTTAATTTTCTAAACACAAAGTTAAAAAAAATCACGATTTCAGAAGACATAGTCCCTCATAAACTCAGTCCTTGGTTCAAAGTTATTCACTTGGGTGCAGACAGTGTGCAGATGGGGTGATTGGTGTCCTTCATCTTCTTCTTCTTTCCTTTAGAATACGGATTGTCAATTTCATCCTTCATCACACCTTCATCAACACCGGAGGTCAGCTGCCCTTTCTTCTTTTTGATATTAAAAGCATAAGCCTCTCATACACTATGTGGAAAAAAGTATTGGGACACACCTCTTAATCATTGAATCCAGGTGTTTCATGGCCACAGGTGTATAAATCCAGCAGCTAGCCATGCAGTCTGCATTTACAAACGTGTGAAAGAATGGGTCGTTCTGAAGAGCTCCGTGAATTCAAGCGTGGTACTGTCATAGGATGCCACCTTTACAATAAGTCAGTTGGTGAAATTTCTCCCCTGCTGGATATTCCACGGTCAACTGTAAGTGGTATTATTGAAAAGTGGAAGCGTTTAGGAACAACAGCAACTCGGTCATGAAGTGGCAGACCACGTAAAGTCACACAGCGGGATCAACGAGTGCTGAGGTGCATAGTGCGTAAAACTCGCCAACGCTCTGTTGACTCAATAACTGCAGAGTTCCAGACTTCCTCTGGCATTAACATCAGCACAAAAACTGTGCACCAGGAGCTTCATGGAATGGGTTTCCATGGCCCAGCAGCTGCATGCAAGCCTTACACCACCAAGCACAATGCCAAGTGTTGGGTGGAGTGGTGTAAAACACACTGCCACTGGACTCTGGAGCAGTGGAGACGTGTTCTGTGGAGTGACGAATCACACTTCTCTGTCTGGCAGTCTGATGGACCAGTCTGGGTTTGGCGGATGCCAGGAGAACGTTACCTGCCTGGCTGCATTGTGCCAACTGTAAAGTTTGGTGGAGGAGGGATAATGGTATGGGGTTGTTTTTCAGGGGTTGGGCTCGGCCCCATAGTCCCAGTGAAGGGAAATCTTAATGCTTCAGCATACCAAGATATTTTGGACAATTCTATGTTTCCAAATTTGTGGGAACAGTTTGGGGAGGCCCTTTTCTGTTCTAGCATGATGGTGCCCCAGTGCACAAAGCAAGGTCCATTAAGACATGGTTGGGTGAGTTTGGTGTGGAAGAACTTGACTGGCCCACACAGAGCCCTGCCCTCAACCCCCATTGAACACCTTTGGGATGAACTAGAATGGAGATTGCGAGCCAGGTCTTCTTGTCTAACAACAGTGCCTGACCTCACAAATGCTCTTCTGGATGAATAAATAATTGAACTGAATTGAATTGAATTGAATTGAATGGGCAAAAATTCCCACAGACACACTCCAAAATCTTGTGGAAAGCCTTCCCAGGAGAGTGGAAGCTGTTATAGCTGCAGGGGGGGGGGGGGACCAGCTCCATATTAATGCCTATGGATTTAGAATGAGATGTTGTAAAAGCTCCTGTTTGTGTAATGGCCATGTGTCCCAATACTTTTGTACATATAGTGTAGCTTATCCTGCATCACCTGTATCACCAACTTTCCCATGTCTCTTACCTCTTAAATAAACATCCTGTTTCAGCTTGGCATAAAGTGCACCTTGAGTAAATCTAATGGCGATCAAAATCCAAGTGTGACCAGACCCAAGATGCACTGAAGAATAATTTGAATCAAGAGTTAGTTTGTTTTGGCCGTCTGGGTAGCATAGCGGTCTATTCCGTTTCCTTTCAACACGGGGATTGCCAGTTCGAATCCCTGTGTTACCTCCGGCTTGGTCGGGCATCCCTACAGACACAACTGGCCATGGTTGCAGGTGGGAAGTCTGATGTGGGTACGTGTCCTGGTCATTACACTAGCGCCTCCTCTGGTCGGTTGGGGCACCTTTTTGGGAGGGAGGGGGAAGTGGGGGGAATAGTGTGATCCTCCCACGAGCTATGTGGCCCTGGTGAAACTCCTCAGTGGCTGGTGACTCCACATGTATGGGAGGAGGCATGTGGTAGTCTGCAGCCCTCCCTGGATTGGCGGGGGGTGGGGGGTGGAGCAGCGACTGGGATGGCTTGGTAGAGAGGGGTATTTGGCCGGATGCAACTGTGGTGAAAAAGGGGGAAAGATCAACAAACAAACCAAAGAAGAGGTGGTTTGTTTCTTCCTCAGTGGATCTTGGGTCTGTTGACACTTGGATTTATTTTTATGTGGTTTGATCAAAACTTACAGCTGTCAGATTTTCTTTCCTGTTTACTCCAGGTACATGTTTATGCTAAGTGTAAACCGGGTGAAACCTAAATAGATAAAGTTGTAATGCACACCTGCTTTACATGATTTCTTCTCCGTTCAGAGGACCTTCAAGAGCTTCTCAAGAAGGGGGTTTTTGAGACGATCTTCTGTCTCCATGAGGTAGGAGGTTTTACAGGGGTGACCGAGGAGTGATCTTAAAGTCTATTTCTGTTTTAGCCTAAATGATCATGTAGTCCATAGGTTAATTGATTAAACAATGTGCCCAGGAAGTTATTCTGATTAAGCAATGTTTCCAGTGAGTTAATCTGATTATGGAATGTTTCCAGTGAGTTAATCTGATTAAACAATGTTTCCAGTGAGTTAATCTGATTAAACAATGTTTCCAGTGAGTTAATCTGGTTAAAGAATGTGTCCAGTGAGTTAATCTGATTATGGAATGTTTCCAGTGAGTTAATCTGATTAAACAATGTGCCCAGGGAGTTATTCTGATTAAGCAATGTTTCCAGTGAGTTAATCTGATTATGGAATGTTTCCAGTGAGTTAATCTGATTAAAGAATGTTTTCAGTGAGCTAATCTGATTAAATAATGTTTCCAGTGAGTTAATCTGATTATGGAATGTTTCCAGTGAGTTAATCTGATTAAAGAATGTTTTCGGTGAGCTAATCTGATTAAATAATGTGTCCAGTGAGCTAATCTGATTAAATAATCTGTCCAGCGAGTTAACTTTTAGCCTCAGGATTTCAACAGTCTGCACATACTACGTATATTCAGTTAAGAACACTGTATGTTGGTGAAACATGTAAAACTATCAAATGATTTAAAACCAGCAGGACTTCTGTTTTGCTTGGTTGACAGAGAGAATTCACTGTTTGTTCTGGGTCGGTGATGGGTTGTTTCTGCTGTTTTCAGAAGAAGAAACAGAAGGAGCTGAAGAAGAAGTGGGCGAGATGGTCTGGCCTGTTTGTCGGCCAGCCAGTTGGTGATGTGAGGTTAGTCAGTCATGTCTCTCTCTCTCTCTCTCTCTCTCTCTCTCTCTCTCTCTCTCTGTCTCTCTGTCTCTCTCTCTCTCTCTCTCTCTCTCTCTCTCTCTGTCTCTCTGTCTCTGTCTCTCTCTCTCTCTCTCTCTCTCTCTCTCTCTCTCTCTCTCTCTCTCTCTCTCTCTCTCTCTCTCTCTCTCTCTCTCTCTCTCTCCCAATTCAATTCAATTCAGTTCCATGTGTGCTTTATTGGCATGACATACGTTTGTGTAGAGTCGAAAGCTTTTTTGAAGTCAATAAAACGAGCAAATATTTTTCCATTTTTGGTTTGATTCACGTTTTCATTAATGAGGGTGTGTAGGGTGTAAATATGGTCCGTAGTCCGGTGATTTGGGAGGAAGCCGATTTGACCTTTGCTCGGGACATTGTGTTCGTTAAGGAGGGTTAGAATTCGATTGTTCAAAAGGCTATTAAACACCTTCCCCAGACTACTGCTCACACAAATGCCTCTGAAATTATTGGGATCCAATTTGTCTCCATTTTTATGAATAGGAGTTATAAGCCCTTTGCTCCAGATGTCAGGAAAATATCCCGAACTTAGAAGGATGGTGAACAATTGGAGTACTGCCCTTTGCAGCTCAGGTGTGCTGTTTTTAAGCATCTCGCTTCTGATGCTGTCAAGGCCACAAGCTTTATTGGGTTTTAAGGATTTGAGCTTCTGTGCCAATTCTTCTTGTGTTATTGGAAAATCCAATGGGTTTTGGTTGTCTTTTATAGTGCATTTGAGCAACCGTAATTTTTGTTTGATCAGATGTAATTGGAATTTGAGTGTTCTTGTTGGATTTCCGAATAGATATGTTCAAAATGACTTTTCCAAATTCTCCATTTTGGATAGGCAGGTCTTGTGGTTTTGTAGCGCTCAAATTATTCCACATTTCCCAGAATTGGTTTTGATTCAGGGAATTTTCTATTTCCTGTAGGGTTTGTTTGTTCATTCTTAATGTGTGTTTATATAGTTTTAATGTTTCGCTATATTTCTTTCTTATATCCATATCTTGAGGTTGGTAGTGTTTCAGGTTTGATAATTTACACAGTTCTTTTCTTATATTTTTACAATCGTTGTCAAACCATTTTTCATTTTCAGATTGTTTCTTGTTTCTGTTGTGGGTCCTTGGTAGGACCATGTTTGCTGCCGTCTGAAAGATATAATTGATTTCATGGACAGCCTGGTTGGTATTGTCCTTATTAGTTTCAGACGGTTTGTTAATGAAGTTAGTAATCATATTAAGTAATTTGGATGAATTCAGGATATTGATAAATTTTTCTGCTCTGTCTGGAGCCCATCTGTAGGTCTTACTAATTTTGAACAGCTTGCTGGGCTCCTCTATAGGCATTTGAGTCAGGTTAATAGTTTTGAAGAAAATCATAATTTGGTTATGGTCAGGAAGAGGAGTTTGTTGTCTGACAGTGAATGCGTTGAAGGAGGTGGGGTCCATGTCAGTTATTGCATAGTCAACTACACTAGCTCCAAGACCTGAACAACATGTGAACCTTCCCAGAGGGTCTCCTCTGATCCTACCATTAAGTGTGTACAGGCCAGAGGCGCGACAGAGGTGCACTAGCTCCTTACCAGCCTTGTTCACAGTACGGTCGAGGGAGCTCCTTTTAATGAGGCTTGGTGAGAGGTACAGGGAATGTTGACCAAACACATGTCTGTTACCCTGAGGGTCAATGGTATCACTCATTGAACCTGTTCTTGTGTTAAAATCGCCACACAGCAGCACATTTCCCTGGGCCTGGAAAAGGCTTACCTCTTCATGGAGGTTACTCAGGAAATCCTCATCATAATATGGGGATTCAGTTGGGGGAGAATATAGAGCACAGAGATGGATATCTTTGCTTGATATGCCAATTTTATTGCTGAGTTTTAGCCAGCAGTGGGATGTTCCGATTTTAATTTTTGAAATGTGGTTGGTTAAACATCCTCTGTACCAAATCAAAATACCTCCAGAGTCTCATCCACGATGTACTGAGTTAAGTTTATTTGATGGAATAATTATTTCTTTGTAACCTGAGGGACAGTGGGTGGTTATGTCCTCACGACACCAGGTTTCAGTTAATATGACTATGTCGACATTTTCGATGTTTTTTAAGAAGTCAGGGTCTCTACTCTTCATCCCAAAGGAAGATGAGAAGAGACCCTGGATGTTCCAACAAGAGACAGAAAAAGAACGCATGAAAAGAAAATATACAATGAGTCTTTTTTGTGAGACAGAGAATTATCAAGTTACAGTGGAAGAAGACATATATGAAATATTCTGATAACACTTACCAAATACCTCACTATCGATATTGTGGGCATTATTATACACACCCAGAGCCAAATCAACACTCAGGATCCCCCCGTGTAAGTGGTTACCCCATCAAGATCTGATGGCACGTAGAGGTCACCCTAGATGCTCTCTCTCTGTCTCTCTGTCTCTCTGTCTCTCTGTCTCTCTGTCTCTCTCTCTCTCTCTCTCTCTCTCTCTCTCTCTCTCTCTCTCTCTCTCTCTCTCTCTCTCTCTCTCTCTCTCTCTCTCTCTCTCTGTCTCTCTCTCTGTTGCTTGCAAGCAAAAATGGCCATACTACATGTAAGCAGAAAGAGGAAGTTGGAAAACTCAGTAGACACTGATGTAAAGCTGCTGTTTCCTAGGTTGGTAAAGGCAGAAAGATGAATCCCTGCATATCCCTGCATACTCCTGCATATTCCTGCATACTCCTGCATACTCCTGCATATCCCTGCATACTCCTGCATACTCCTGCATACTCCTGCATACTCCTGCATATCCCTGCATACTCCTGCATACTCCTGCATATCCCTGCATATTCCTGCATACTCCTGCATATCCCTGCATATTCCTGCATACTCCTGCATATCCCTGCATATCCCTGCATACTCCTGCATACTCCTGCATATCCCTGCATATTCCTGCATACTCCTGCATATCCCTGCATACTCCTGCATACTCCTGCATATCCCTACATACTCCTGCATATCCCTGCATACTCCTGCATACTCCTGCATATCCCTGCATATCCCTGCATACTCCTGCATATCCCTGCATACCCCTGCATATTCCTGCATACTCCTGCATACTCCTGCATATCCCTGCATACCCCTGCATATCCCTGCATACTCCTACATATTTCTGGGCATCTGCCATTTTCAAACATCTGCTGTTGATACTGGTTCACTTTGTAGTTGGCTCAAGCCGAGCCAAGTCTATGAGGCGTTGGCCTTCAAACAGCTGAGATAAACCAACTCAATGCACACAGCATATAAAATAAACAAATATATATTATATGTACATGTAATGATTACTGTTCTTATTATTATTACTATTATTCTTATAGCCTCCAGCCATATTACATTGTGTTCAATTGATGGGTGCTTCTGTGTATTTGTTTTTTATACATAAGTGTGTGTGTGTGTGTGTGTGTGTGTGTGTCGGTGTGTGTGTTTTGTCCCTCCAGGTGTTATTTTGGGGAGAAAGTTGCTCTGTACTTCCTGTGGCTGGGATGGTACACCAAACTGCTGGTTCCTGCTGCTTGTCTGGGGCTTGTAGTTTTCCTCTACGGGTTGGCCTTCTTCCATACCAACCCACTCATGTGAGTAGTGTCCTGACCATAACATTAACCCACTCATGTGAGTAGTGTCCTGACCATAACATTAACCCACTCATGTCAGTAGTGTCCCGACCATAACATTAACCCACTCATGTCAGTAGTGTCCTGACCATAACATTAACCCACTCATGTCAGTGGTGTCCTGACCATAACATTAACCCACTCATGTGAGTAGTGTCCTGACCATAACATTAACCCACTCATGTGAGTAGTGTCCTGACCATAACATTAACCCACTCATGTCAGTAGTGTCCCGACCATAACATTAACCCACTCATGTCAGTAGTGTCCCGACCATAACATTAACCCACTCATGTCAGTAGTGTCCCGACCATAACATTAACCCACTCATGTCAGTGGCGTCCCGACCATAACATTAACCCACTCATGTCAGTAGTGTCCCGACCATAACATTAACCCACTCATGTCAGTGGTGTCCTGACCATAACATTAACCCACTCATGTCAGTAGTGTCCCGACCATAACATTAACCCACTCATGTCAGTAGTGTCCCGACCATAACATTAACCCACTCATGTCAGTAGTGTCCCGACCATAACATTAACCCACTCATGTCAGTGGTGTCCCGACCATAACATTAACCCACTCATGTCAGTGGTGTCCTGACCATAACATTAACCCACTCATGTCAGTAGTGTCCTGACCATAACATTAACCCACTCATGTCAGTAGTGTCCTGACCATAACATTAACCCACTCATGTCAGTGGTGTCCTGACCATAACATTAACCCACTCATGTCAGTGGTGTCCTGACCATAACATTAACCCACTCATGTCAGTGGTGTCCTGACCATAACATTAACCCACTCATGTCAGTGGTGTCCTGACCATAACATTAACCCACTCATGTCAGTGGTGTCCTGACCATAACATTAACCCACTCATGTCAGTGGTGTCCTGACCATAACATTAACCCACTCATGTCAGTAGTGTCCTGACCATAACATTAACCCACTCATGTCAGTAGTGTCCTGACCATAACATTAACCCACTCATGTCAGTAGTGTCCTGACCATAACATTAACCCACTCATGTCAGTAGTGTCCTGACCATAACATTAACCCACTCATGTCAGTAGTGTCCCGACCATAACATTAACCCACTCATGTCAGTGGCGTCCCGACCATAACATTAACCCACTCATGTCAGTGGCGTCCCGACCATAACATTAACCCACTCATGTCAGTAGTGTCCCGACCATAACATTAACCCACTCATGTCAGTGGTGTCCCGACCATAACATTAACCCACTCATGTCAGTAGTGTCCCGACCATAACATTAACCCACTCATGTCAGTAGTGTCCCGACCATAACATTAACCCACTCATGTCAGTGGTGTCCCGACCATAACATTAACCCACTCATGTCAGTAGTGTCCTGACCATAACATTAACCCACTCATGTCAGTGGTGTCCTGACCATAACATTAACCCACTCATGTCAGTAGTGTCCTGACCATAACATTAACCCACTCATGTCAGTGGTGTCCTGACCATAACATTAACCCACTCATGTCAGTGGTGTCCTGACCATAACATTAATCCACTCATGTCGGTAGTGTCCTGACCATAACATTAACCCACTCATGTCAGTAGTGTCCTGACCATAACATTAACCCACTCATGTCAGTGGTGTCCCGACCATAACATTAACCCACTCATGTCAGTGGCGTCCCGACCATAACATTAACCCACTCATGTCAGTAGTGTCCTGACCATAACATTAACCCACTCATGTCAGTGGTGTCCTGACCATAACATTAACCCACTCATGTCAGTAGTGTCCCGACCATAACATTAACCCACTCATGTCAGTAGTGTCCTGACCATAACATTAACCCACTCATGTCAGTAGTGTCCTGACCATAACATTAACCCACTCATGTCAGTAGTGTCCCGACCATAACATTAACCCACTCATGTCAGTGGTGTCCTGACCATAACGTTAACCCACTCATGTCAGTGGTGTCCTGACCATAACATTAACCCACTCATGTCAGTGGTGTCCTGACCATAACATTAACCCACTCATGTCAGTGGTGTCCTGACCATAACATTAACCCACTCATGTCAGTGGTGTCCCGACCATAACATTAACCCACTCATGTCAGTGGTGTCCCGACCATAACATAAACCCACTCATGTCAGTGGTGTCCTGACCATAACATTAACCCACTCATGTCAGTGGTGTCCTGACCATAACATTAACCCACTCATGTCAGTGGTGTCCTGACCATAACATTAACCCACTCATGTCAGTGGTGTCCTGACCATAACATTAACCCACTCATGTCAGTGGTGTCCTGACCATAACATTAACCCACTCATGTCAGTGGTGTCCTGACCATAACATTAACCCACTCATGTCAGTGGTGTCCTGACCATAACATTAACCCACTCATGTCAGTGGTGTCCTGACCATAACATTAACCCACTCATGTCAGTGGTGTCCTGACCATAACATTAACCCACTCATGTCAGTGGTGTCCCGACCATAACATTAACCCACTCATGTCAGTGGTGTCCTGACCATAACATTAACCCACTCATGTCAGTAGTGTCCTGACCATAACATTAACCCACTCATGTCAGTAGTGTCCTGACCATAACATTAACCCACTCATGTGAGTAGTGTCCTGACCATAACATTAACCCACTCATGTCAGTGGTGTCCTGACCATAACATTAACCCACTCATGTCAGTGGTGTCCTGACCATAACATTAACCCACTCATGTCAGTGGTGTCCTGACCATAACATTAACCCACTCATGTCAGTAGTGTCCTGACCATAACATTAACCCACTCATGTCAGTAGTGTCCTGACCATAACATTAACCCACTCATGTCAGTGGTGTCCCGACCATAACATTAACCCACTCATGTCAGTGGTGTCCCGACCATAACATTAACTCACTCATGTCAGTAGTGTCCTGACCATAACATTAACCCACTCATGTCAGTAGTGTCCTGACCATAACATTAACCCACTCATGTCAGTAGTGTCCTGACCATAACATTAACCCACTCATGTCAGTGGTGTCCTGACCATAACATTAACCCACTCATGTCAGTGGTGTCCTGACCATAACATTAACCCACTCATGTCAGTGGTGTCCTGACCATAACATTAACCCACTCATGTCAGTGGTGTCCTGACCATAACATTAACCCACTCATGTCAGTAGTGTCCTGACCATAACATTAACCCACTCATGTCAGTAGTGTCCCGACCATAACATTAACCCACTCATGTCAGTGGTGTCCCGACCATAACATTAACCCACTCATGTCAGTGGTGTCCCGACCATAACATTAACCCACTCATGTCAGTGGTGTCCTGACCATAACATTAACCCACTCATGTCAGTAGTGTCCTGACCATAACATTAACCCACTCATGTCAGTGGTGTCCTGACCATAACATTAACCCACTCATGTCAGTGGTGTCCTGACCATAACATTAACCCACTCATGTCAGTGGTGTCCTGACCATAACATTAACCCACTCATGTCAGTAGTGTCCTGACCATAACATTAACCCACTCATGTCAGTAGTGTCCTGACCATAACATTAACCCACTCATGTCAGTGGTGTCCTGACCATAACATTAACCCACTCATGTCAGTGGTGTCCTGACCATAACATTAACCCACTCATGTCAGTGGTGTCCTGACCATAACATTAACCCACTCATGTCAGTGGTGTCCTGACCATAACATTAACCCACTCATGTCAGTATTGTCCCGACCATAACATTAACCCACTCATGTCAGTAGTGTCCCGACCATAACATTAACCCACTCATGTCAGTAGTGTCCCGACCATAACATTAACCCACTCATGTCAGTAGTGTCCCGACCATAACATTAACCCACTCATGTCAGTGGTGTCCTGACCATAACATTAACCCACTCATGTGAGTAGTGTCCTGACCATAACATTAACCCACTCATGTGAGTAGTGTCCCGACCATAACATTAACCCACTCATGTGAGTAGTGTCCCGACCATAACATTAACCCACTCATGTGAGTAGTGTCCCGACCATAACATTAACCCACTCATGTGAGTAGTGTCCCGACCATAACATTAACCCACTCATGTCAGTAGTGTCCTGACCATAACATTAACCCACTCATGTCAGTAGTGTCCTGACCATAACATTAACCCACTCATGTCAGTAGTGTCCTGACCATAACATTAACCCACTCATGTCAGTAGTGTCCTGACCATAACATTAACCCACTCATGTCAGTGGTGTCCCGACCATAACATTAACCCACTCATGTCAGTAGTGTCCCGACCATAACATTAACCCACTCATGTCAGTAGTGTCCCGACCATAACATTAACCCACTCATGTCAGTAGTGTCCCGACCATAACATTAACCCACTCATGTCAGTGGTGTCCTGACCATAACATTAACCCACTCATGTCAGTGGTGTCCTGACCATAACATTAACCCACTCATGTCAGTAGTGTCCTGACCATAACATTAACCCACTCATGTCAGTAGTGTCCTGACCATAACATTAACCCACTCATGTCAGTAGTGTCCTGACCATAACATTAACCCACTCATGTCAGTAGTGTCCTGACCATAACATTAACCCACTCATGTCAGTAGTGTCCTGACCATAACATTAACCCACTCATGTCAGTAGTGTCCTGACCATAACATTAACCCACTCATGTCAGTAGCGTCCTGACCATAACATTAACCCACTCATGTCAGTGGTGTCCTGACCATAACATTAACCCACTCATGTCAGTGGTGTCCTGACCATAACATTAACCCACTCATGTCAGTGGTGTCCTGACCATAACATTAACCCACTCATGTCAGTGGTGTCCTGACCATAACATTAACCCACTCATGTCAGTGGTGTCCTGACCATAACATTAACCCACTCATGTCAGTAGTCTCCTGACCATAACATTAACCCACTCATGTCAGTGGTGTCCTGACCATAACATTAACCCACTCATGTCAGTGGTGTCCTGACCATAACATTAACCCACTCATGTCAGTAGTCTCCTGACCATAACATTAACCCACTCATGTCAGTAGTGTCCTGACCATAACATTAACCCACTCATGTCAGTGGTGTCCTGACCATAACATTAACCCACTCATGTCAGTGGTGTCCTGACCATAACATTAACCCACTCATGTCAGTAGTCTCCTGACCATAACATTAACCCACTCATGTCAGTAGTGTCCTGACCATAACATTAACCCACTCATGTCAGTGGTGTCCTGACCATAACATTAACCCACTCATGTCAGTGGTGTCCTGACCATAACATTAACCCACTCATGTCAGTAGTCTCCTGACCATAACATTAACCCACTCATGTCAGTAGTGTCCTGACCATAACATTAACCCACTCATGTCAGTAGTGTCCTGACCATAACATTAACCCACTCATGTCAGTGGTGTCCTGACCATAACATTAACCCACTCATGTCAGTAGTCTCCTGACCATAACATTAACCCACTCATGTCAGTGGTGTCCCGACCATAACATTAACTCACTCATGTCAGTAGTGTCCTGACCATAACATTAACCCACTCATGTCAGTAGTGTCCTGACCATAACATTAACCCACTCATGTCAGTGGTGTCCTGACCATAACATTAACCCACTCATGTCAGTGGTGTCCTGACCATAACATTAACCCACTCATGTCAGTGGTGTCCTGACCATAACATTAACCCACTCATGTCAGTGGTGTCCTGACCATAACATTAACCCACTCATGTCAGTAGTGTCCTGACCATAACATTAACCCACTCATGTCAGTAGTGTCCTGACCATAACATTAACCCACTCATGTCAGTGGTGTCCTGACCATAACATTAACCCACTCATGTCAGTGGTGTCCTGACCATAACATTAACCCACTCATGTCAGTGGTGTCCCGACCATAACATTAACCCACTCATGTGAGTGGTGTCCTGACCATAACATTAACCCACTCATGTTAGTGGTGTCCTGACCATAACATTAACCCACTCATGTCAGTAGTGTCCTGACCATAACATTAACCCACTCATGTCAGTGGTGTCCTGACCATAACATTAACCCACTCATGTCAGTGGTGTCCTGACCATAACATTAACCCACTCATGTCAGTGGTGTCCTGACCATAACATTAACCCACTCATGTCAGTAGTGTCCTGACCATAACATTAACCCACTCATGTCAGTGGTGTCCTGACCATAACATTAACCCACTCATGTCAGTGGTCAGCACTGTGGCCTCACAGCAAGAAGGTCCTGGGTTCGAACCCCAGGCCGTCCCAGATCCTTTGTGTGTGGAGTTTGCATGTTCTCCCGGTGTCTGGGTGGGTTTCCTCCGGGTGCTCCGGTTTCCTCCCACCATCAAAAAGACTTGCATGTTAGGGTTAATACTCTTGCCTGTGCCCCTGAGCAAGGCAATGGAAAGAAGAAGTGGAGTTGGTCCCTGGGTGCTGCAGCTGCCACTGCTGCTGTACAACAGGATGTTACATGCAGAGAACACGTCGACTGTAACCGCACAACTGTACACCGACAACGTGAAGTGGGTTTGTTATGTCAGCAGGTGAGCAGACCTGAAGAGGTTCGGCAGTATAACTCGTACTACAGCCCGGCCTTGACCCAAGCACAGCCACCGTCACCTCTACCTCAGTACGGCGCTCAGTACATGCTCAGGCCGGTGTCTCAGGCTTTGTCGTTAGCTTTCCATGGCTGAGGTGTTTATCTGGAAGTGAACACCTTTCCCACCCACTCCGTTTTTCACTTTTCACAGACCAGTGTACTTGTGTGATTAGAACTTAAGTAATTTTTGTCTTTTCACCTTTTCAGCCTATGAATGCTCATAGGATCTCTGGTAGAGGAGTTTATTCTGGCTTGCTGCTGATCAGCAGGTTGATTTGTTGAAATCTTTCGAAGTATTTTTGGAGGCAGTTGGTGTACATGTTGGTATGCCGGAGGCCACGCCAACATTCACCTGGCTCTGCCAAATGAAGGAAGCTAAGCAGGTGTGGGCTTGATTAATACTTGGATGGGAGACCTTGCAGGAAAATGAGTTGTTGCTGGAAGTGGTGTTGGTGGGCCAGTAGGGGGCAGTCTTCCCTCTGGTCCTAATAAAAACAACAAATATCAAGTCCCAGTGCAGTGACAGGGACACTGTGCTGCAGGAGATGCCGTCCTTCGGATGAGACGTTAAACCGAGGTCCACACCCAGTGTGGTCATTAAGGATCCCATGGCGCAGGCGTCCAGGTAGCATGGCGGTCTATTCCATTGCCTACCAAGACGGTGATCACCGGTTTGAATCCCTGTGTTAAATCCGGCTTGGTCGGGCGTCCCTACAGACACAATTGGCTGTGTCTGCCGGTGGGGAGCCGGATGTGGGGATGTGTCCTGGTCGCTGCACTAGCGCCTCCTCTGGTTGGTCGGGGCACCTGTTCAGGGGGGAGGGGGAACTGGGGGGAATAGCGTGATCCTCCCACGTGCTACGTGCCCCTGGTGAAACTCCTCACTGTCAGGTGAAAAGAAGCGGCTGGTGACTCCACATGTATGGGAGGAGGCATGTGGTAGTCTGCAGCCCTCCCCGGATCAGCAGAGGGGGTGGAGCAGAGACCGGGACGGCTCAGAGAGCTGGATGATTGGCCGGGTACAATTGGGGAGAAAAAGGGGGGAAATCCCCCCCCCCCCAAAAATCCCATGGCACTTATCACAAAGAGCAGGGGATCCCTGGTGTCCTGGCAGAATTCCCAACCTGGCTCTCTCCATCCGGCCACCTAATCACCCCCCCCCCATGTAATTCCCTCAGTGAGTCCTCCCCCTCCACCTCAAGCTGATGTGTGGTGAGTGTTCTGGTGCAAAATGGCTGCCGTGCATCAGCCAGGTGGTGCTGCACATTGGTGGTGGTTGGGGTGAGTTACCCCCTTCACTGTGAGGCGCTGTGGGTGTCTGGATGAAGCGCTGTATCAATGTCATGATTATTACTATTATAAGTAGTTATACTGTCCTCGCAGTGACTAGACAGCGAACAGTGTCAAGTCCTCGGCTGATCCCCAGGCGTAACGTCTCCTAATGAGGCTCCACAATCTGCTGTAAAACTGTAACGAGCACAAAATGCAAACAAATCAGACGTTGAACAATGCTCCGTACACTGACGTGCCGCTGGTTGGCTGACAGGTTACAGCTATGCTAGCTGTCAGTTACGTCACGTGTAGACCGAGTTTGCAGAAAAACAACTCTACAGCAAATATATGAGGCATGTAGTACCCAAAACTGATGAAGCAAAATAGTCAAGGGCAGGCAGTGTGCAAGGCTACAACACTGAAAACAGCTCTCTGCCTGCCCCGTTAACGTCCCTGCGCTACAACTACTGCTGCGGAATGACCAGGAGGGGGCGCTGCAGCACACGAAACTCTACTTAGCTTTACTATACAGTAGTTTTTATCCTTTTTTTTCCTCACTTAAATCTTTTAATCAAATGGAATTTCCGGCGTCAAAGACTAGCCTTCTAAGCCATTTAAACTGAATTCCAGACATCAGCAACTGGCATTTTCACTAAAATTGATAAATAACTAGTTGCAATTCAATTTCTGATGTCAACAATTGTATTTCAAGGGGTGAAACTGGAGTTTGTGACATCAAAAGAGGAGATTAAAATAGCACCACATAACAGATTACATTCACGCAGCGTCTTCTGGTCAATGCGCTGCATTTATGTAGTGCTGGTCTTCAAAGTGCTTTACAGTTAATGGCTCACATGCACCCACACACACAGCCATGCAAGGAAACAACCAGCTCATCCGGAGCAGATAGGGGCTTGGTGTCTTGCTCAGGGACACCTCAGCATGTTTGCCAGTAGAAGCTGAGGATCAAACTGGCAACCCTCCAGATGAGCTGCTCTACCAACTACCATCTTTTCTGCAATCTGTCAAAGATAACCGAGGGGCTTGCTTGTTTTTGCTCAAATGGTAGCAGCAAGATACATATATTTATTTAAAAGACGTGTCTCAAAAGGCCTCCTAGCAGAAGAGGAGCTACGTCAGAGAGGAGGAAAAGTAAAATGTCTATACTTACGTGTGTCGTCAATCAATGAGCAGGAGGTTTGGTGACAAAATATGAAGAAAATAAGACTTGTAGAGAGTGATGTGAACAGTGCCATTCTCCCATAGACATCACACTAGTATAACAACAAATGAGTTGAACGATGATATGTTAGAGTAAAAGTTACCTGGCGCCACTTTAACATCTACTGTGGTGCTTGGAAGTTTGTGAACCCTTTAGAATTCTCTACATTTCTGCATAAATATGATCTAAAACATCATCAGATTTTCACACAAGTCCAAAAAGTAGATAAAGAGAACCCAATTAAACAAATGAGACAAAAATATTTACTTGGTCATTTATTTATTGAGGAAAATGATCCAATACTACATATCTGTGAGTGGCAAAAGTATGTGAACCTCTAGGATTAGCAGTTAATTTGAAGGTGAAATTGGAGTCAGGTGTTTTCAGTCAATGGGATGACAGTCAGGTGTGAGTGGGCGCCCTGTTGTATTTAAAGAACAGGGATCTTCTGAAGTCTGATCTTCACAACACATTTGTGGAAGTGCATCATGGCAAGAACAAAGGAGATTTCTGAGGACCTCAGAAAAAGCCGTGTTGATGCTCGTCAGGCTGGAAAAGGTTACAAAACCACCTCTAAAGAGTTTGGACTCCACCAATCCACAGTCACACAGGTTGTGTACAAATGGAGGAAATTCAAGACCCTTGTCACCCTCCCCAGGAGTGGTGGACCAGCAAAGATCACTCCAAGAGCAAGGCGTGTAATGGTCGGCCAGGTCACAAAGGAGGCCAGGCTAACTTCTAAGCAGCTAAAGGCCTCTCTCACATGGGCTAATGGTAATGCTCAGATACTGAATGCAAAGGTTCACATACTTTTGCCACTCACAGATATGTAGTATTGGATCATTTTCCTCAATAAATAAACGACCAAGTTTAATATTTTTGTCTCATTTGTTTAATTGGGTTCTCTTTATCTACTTATAGGACTTGTGTGAAAATCTGATGATGTTTTAGGTCATATTTATGCAGGAATATAGAAAATTCTAAAGGGTTCACAAACTTTCAAGCACCACCGTAAATTGGCTAGCCATGCTAGTACCAATACTACAGGCTTTCCCCTGGGCTTTCCCCTGGCTCCTGTTTGCTGCTGCATGTTAGCATCCAGCGGTATCCTAATGAGTACATATTGAAGTTGAAACCAGTATTTCCTCTTTAACATTCCTATGATAAAAATGACAAAGATTCATGTTAGAAGAAATGTCCAAATGTTTTTTATTTAATCAAAGTAAAATAGATTAAAGAAATGATAGATTTAATACATGTTTACACTGTACATACGCTGTATCTAGTGTATATTGTACATATACATGCATATTCTGTCATGCCCACCTAGTATATGAATAACCTGCTGACATATTGGTTCCAGCATCTTTGCACCCTGCACTATTGCCTTCCTGTTTCACCTGTATATAGTCATCCTTGTATATATTCCTGAAGATTGTTGTGTTATTATTCTATGTAAGTACACTGAGAGCCACTCAACCGGAATCAAATTCCATGTATGTGCAAAACATACACGGCCGAGTAAAGATGATTCTGATTCAGATGTTTTATTAATCCTTCTTTCCCTTTTCCTTCATTAAGTAAGGAAGTATGCGAGTCCGACACGATCATGTGTCCGAGATGTGACAAAAGATGTGGTGTATGGCAACTTAAGGACACCTGCACCTATGCTAAGGTAAGTTCAGTCTTAATTGTCTTCTGGGGGGTTTCCCCAGCAGAATCATTTCAACTTTTTGTAGTGAATGACCTCCCTTTTTATATTTCATGTCAGGCCTTATAGACTGTAAAGATCATGTGGACCATTTAGATCATATCGACTACAGACACCACACCTGTGATGACATACCTGTGGAGGCATGGAGGTGTTTAGGAGAGATGGCAGTGGGGTTTTTAACTAGATTGTTTAACATAATCTTGGAAAGTGAGAGGATGCCTGAGGAGTGGAGAAGAAGCATACTGGTACCGATTTTCAAGAACAAGGGTGATGTGCAGAACTGTAGCAACTACAGAGGTATAAAGTTGACCAGCCACAGCATGAAGATATGGGAAAGAGTAATAGAAGCTAGGTTAAGAGGAGGAGAGGTGATGATCAGCAGCAGCAGTATGGGTTCATGCCATGAAAGAGCACCACAGATGTGATGTTTGCTTTGAGAATGTTGATGGAGAAGTATAGAGAAGGCCAGGAGGAGTTACATTGTGTCTTTATGGATTTAGAGAAAACATATGACAGGGTGCCGAGAGAGTCAAGTCAATTTTATTTGTATAGCCCAGGGGTGGGCAATCTTATCCAGAAAGGGCCGGTGTGGGTGCAGGTCTTTGTTCCAACCAAGCAGTTACACACCTAACCCTAACCCTAACCCAAAACCTGCACCCACACCGGCCCTTTCTGGATAAGATTGCCCAACCTTGGTATAGCCCAATATGACAAATCAGGCAGGAGTCTCTGTGGACTATGTTGTTTACGGATGACATTGTGATTTGTAGTGAGAGTAGGGTGCAGGTTGAGGAGAGCCTGGAGAGGTGGAGGTATGCACTGGAGAGAAGAGGAATGAAAGTCAGTAGGAGTAAGATGGAATACCTATGTGTGGATGAGAGGGAGGACAGTGGAAAGGTGAGGATGCAAGGAGTGGAGGTGATGAAGGCGTATGAGTTTAAATACTTGGGGTCAACTGTCCAAAGTAACGGGGAGTGCAGAAGAGAGGTGTTATAATAGACACTGGGTGGTAGTGAAGAGTTGCCAGATGGCTGGGCAACCACTGCAGAAATAGTGAGGGAGACAGCTAGGAAGGTACTTGGTGTGTCATCAGGACAGAGGAAGGAAGACAAGGAGTCTTGGTGGTGGAATGAGAAAGTACAGCAAATCATACTGAGGAAGAGGTTGGTAAAGAAGAAGTGGGATAGTCAGAGAGATGAAGAAAGTACATGGGAGTATAAGGGAATGCAGTATAAAGCAAAGAGAGGGGTGGCAAAGGCAAAGGAAAAGGCGTATGGTGAGTTGTATGACAGGTTAGACACTAAGGAAGGAGAAAAGGACTTGTACCGATTGGCTAGACAGAGGAACCGAGCTGGGAAGGATGCGCAGCAAGTTAGGGCGATCAAGGATAGAGATGGAAATGTGCTGACAAGCGAGGGGAGTGTGCTGAGAAGGTGAAAGGAGTACTTTGAGGAGCTGATAAATGGTGAAAATGAGACCGAGAAAAGGTTGGATGATGTGGGGATAGTCAGTCAGGAAGCGTGGTGGATTAGCAAGGAGGAAGTCAGGGCAGCTATGAAGAGGGTGGAGCGTGGAAAGGCGACTGGTTTTGAGTTGAGGGAGGCGATCAGAGAATTCATGACAGAAGGCAGGCTACATGTTCCTGAGCTTGATGATCCCACATTGCTCATGGATTTAGCTTCCTTCGTCGATACCATAGAGGAACTTGACCCTCTTAATGTGAAACTGCAGGGGCCGGACCAACCTGTCGCTGTGGTATTTGATAGTGTGAAAGCTTGTCTGTGAAACTCAGATTATGGAAAATACAGCTCACAGAGAAACGTTTTGTCCTCTTCCCTACATGCCAGTCTGCCAATGTTCCTCACCTGTGTCAGGGTTCTGGCAAGAAGTAGGCTAAGTATGTAGGCCTAGGCCAGGCTGCACTATGTACATAGTTACCTATTCATGTGAAAACTGAAAAAGTGTGAAATAATAATAAAAAATGACGTGAAGGTTATT
This sequence comes from Lampris incognitus, assembly GCF_029633865.1. Classification (NCBI taxonomy): domain Eukaryota; kingdom Metazoa; phylum Chordata; class Actinopteri; order Lampriformes; family Lampridae; genus Lampris; species Lampris incognitus. Next base: position 2,084,907 of record NC_079214.1, on the reverse strand, counting down.
TAGTTAGTTTTCTCTTCATCTCTATTGCACCGGCTCACCTCCATAAAATCACCTGTCAAGTGGCCCGCTGGTAATTTTAGTTTGAGACCCCTGATCTACATGGTCTAGATCATCTAATACTAGTAGTACTTTCGGCTGCTCTTGTTAGGGGTCACCATAGCAGATCATCTGTCTATATGGTCTATATAGTCTATAGCAGGGGTGAGGAATCTTATCCAGAAAGGGCCGGTGTGGGTGAAGGTTTTTGTTCCTATCAAGCAGCTACACACCTGTGTCTCCTAATCAGGTCCCTCAGCTAAGACTCTACTGGTTGCTGAGTGGGATCAGGTGTGTAACTGCTTGGTTGGAACAAAAACCTTCACCCACACGGCCCTTTCTGGATAAGACTGCCCACCCCTACTATAAACTATACAGGTCATGTAGACCATATCGATCATGTAGACCATATAGACTATATAGGTCATGTAGACCATATAGACTATATAGATCATAGAGGCTATATAGGTCATGTAGACCATATCGATCATGTAGACCATATAGACTATATAGGTCATGTAGACCATATCGATCACGTAGACCATAGAGACTATATAGGTCATGTAGACCATATAGATCACGTAGACCATAGAGACTATATAGGTCATGTAGAACATATAGACTATATAGATCATATATACTATATAGGTCATGTAGACCATATAGATCACGTAGACCATAGAGACTATATAGGTCCTGTAGACCATATAGATCACGTAGACCATAGAGACTATATAGGTCATGTAGAACATATAGACTATATAGATCATATATACTATATAGGTCATGTAGACCATATAGATCACGTAGACCATAGAGACTATATAGGTCCTGTAGACCATATAGATCACGTAGACCATAGAGACTATATAGGTCATGTAGAACATATAGACTATATAGATCATATATACTATATAGGTCATGTAGACCATATAGATCACGTAGACCATAGAGACTATATAGGTCCTGTAGACCATATAGATCACATAGACCATAGAGACTATATAGGTCATGTAGAACATATAGACTATATAGATCATAGAGACTATATAGATCATGTAGACCATATCGATCACGTAGACCATAGAGACTATATAGGTCATGTAGAACATATAGACTATATAAATCATAGAGACTATATAGATCATGTAGACCATATCGATCACGTAGACCATAGAGACTATATAGGTCATGTAGACCATATCGATCACGTAGACCATAGAGACTATATAGGTCATGTAGACCATATAGATCACGTAGACCATAGAGACTATATAGATCATGTAGACCATGTGTTGTCATGTGTGCAGGTGAGCCATCTCTTCGACAATGAAGGCACGGTGGCGTTTGCGATGTTCATGGCTATCTGGGGTGAGTGAGACGTCTGCCTGTCTCTCTGTCTGTTTGGCAGTCTGGTCTGCACATGTCTGACATCCTTCTGTGTTCCTCAGCCACGTTGTTTCTGGAGCTGTGGAAGCGACATCGGGCCAGATTCGTGTCTAAATGGAAAGTCTATGACTGGTGTGAGGACGAGGTACCACTTCTCCAACTCGGCTCGAACAGTTGCCGTTAATACCAGTTTAAGGAATGTTATTCCCACGTGTCGATGTGTCTTAGCAGAGACAAGTTAATAAAACAGCACTGAGGACAAATGTCCTTCTCTGCTTTTTAGCAAGTGGACCACCAAAAAGGTCCAACAGGGGAAAACTGAGCACGTCCCCTTTTTAAATCAGCCATACGGTATGTCCAAGACAAACTCTACAAACGGCTTTGTAAAAGCTTCCTTAATTTTCCTAGAATGTTATTTAGTGATGGACCACCTGACGAGGTGGGCAAATGACCACCTGACGAGGTGGGCAAATGACCACCTGACGAGGTGGTCATTTGCCAAAAAGGATTATTAAAATGATCTGAAGAAAAACCCTTTCTCCCCAACTGTATCCAGCCAATAACCCCACTCTTCTGAGCCATCCCGGTCTCTGCTCCACCCCCTCTGCTGATCCGGGGAGGGCTGCAGACTACCACATGCCTCCTCCCATACATGTGGAGTCACCAGCCGCTTCTTTTCACCTGACAGTGAGGAGTTTCACCAGGGGGACGTAGCACGTGGGAGGATCACACTATTCCCCCCAGTTCCCCCTCCCCGAACATAACATAATATTATTATGTTATGATATTATAATAACATATTATAATATAATCTTATGTTATAATGTGGTAATATTATAACATAACATAATATTATAACATAATATTATAACATTATAATGTTATATTGTAATATATTATAATCGGATGATCCGCTGTGGCGACCCCTAACGGGAGCAGCCACAAGTAGAAGTAGTAGTACATTGTAATATATTATAATACTGTAATATTATGTTATAATATTGTAATATTATAACATAACATAATAACATTATAATATATTATAATATTATAACATTATAATATATTATAATATTACATTTTAATTTTATAATATATAATGTTATAATATAATATTATAATATATTATGATATATTATAATATCATAGCATCATAACATTATAATATATAATATAATATATAATGTTATAATATAATATTATAATATATTATGATATATTATGATATCATAGCATCATAATATTATAACATTATAATATCATAATATATCATAACATAGCATTATAATATTGTAATATAATATTATAATATTGTGTCTGAGTGTCTGGTGTGTGTTTAAAATTAATGTGGCTTTAATTTAAAGGTGTGTGGTTTAACGCTCCACCGCTGTGTTAATGTGTCCATTGTCATCCACATGAGTCTATTAATATTATTATTTATGTGTTAGTTGTGTGTGTGTGTTTGTGTTCTGTGTAATGAGTTTCTATGTTCTAGCCAGTGTGTATCTGTTTATGTCAGTGTCTTGATATTAACGACATGTGGAAATCAAACCTGTGTGTGTGTGTCACAAACGCCAGGGAGGATTTGATCCCAGTGACTCTCTGATGACGTTGTATGAACACACTGTGGAACAGCCATGAGTGCTGCCTGTCTGTCTGTCTGTCTGTCTGCCTGCCTGTCTGCCTGCCTGCCTGTCTGTCTGTCTGTCTGTCTGTCTGCCTGCCTGTCTGTCTGTCTGCCTGCCTGTCTGTCTGTCTGCCTGCCTGCCTGCCTGCCTGCCTGCCTGTCTGTCTGCCTGTCTGTCTGCCTGCCTGCCTGTCTGTCTGCCTGCCTGTCTGTCTGCCTGTCTGCCTGTCTGTCTGTCTGTCTGTCTGTAACATAGCGTTTGCTAGAGCTAACAGCACTGATGTGTGGTTCCATACTGATGTGTTGTGTTGTGTTGTGTTGTGTTGTGTTGTGTTGTGTTGTGCTGCACTGCAGGAGGAGCTGATTCTGGATATCATCAATGATCCTGACTGTCAGCCCAGACAGTTCACACACTCCTACCTGTGTAGCACACTGGTGCTGCTGCTGGTCACACTCATGGTGAGCCCACCTCACACACACACACACACACACACACACACACACACACACACCAGAATCAGAAACAGGTTGTTGGCATCTCAGTTGTGTACTTTCATACACAAAAGAGAGAGAGTGTGGTTTCTCCCAGCCCACAGCAGCGCAACACAGAAGACAAAAACACACATCCCAAAGAAAACCACACCACCAAAAACACACATCCCAAAGAAAACCACACCACCAAAAACACACATCCCAAAGAAAACCACACCACCAAAAACACACATCCCAAAGAAAACCACACCACCAAAAACACACATCCCAAAGAAAACCACACCACCAAAAACACACAAAAACGGAGAACAAAGCAAAACAAAAAAATACCAACAGTCAACCACACAGTGCAGTCAGTGAATCTGCGACACCGTCCGAACATGTCACCATCCAGAGAGCCAGCGCCAGCCTGGAGGACTGTTGGCACCGCCGGTCTGCATGGGCTAGCAGCTAGCCTAGCCTGCACCACGTCCAGGTCCAGTCAGACCGCCCTCGGCGTTTCCTCTTCGGGCACAACTCAACCGGAGCCGTGGTCCCTGGGCCCACCGGACGCAGCGGACCAGGCACTCCCAGCCGATCCAGCACCAGCTCTCCCAGCCAGACACCTCCGACACACCTCCCCCGTACCCCATACGACGACACGAACGCAGACGCAGACAAAAGCCCTGCACAGCTGACGCCAGGCGAAGCCGCTGCCCGACCACCCTCAGTGTTATTGGAACTGCCGGTCTTCATGGGCTAGCAGTTAGCTTAGCCTGCCCTGCCTCCGCGTCCTGTCAGACCACCCTCAGTGTTATTGGAACTGCCGGTCTTCATGGGCTAGCAGTTAGCTTAGCCTGCCCTGCATCCGCGTCCTGTCAGACCGTCCTGGGTGTTATCGGAACCGCCGGTGTTCATGGGCTAGCAGTTAGC